>NW_027176964.1:597500-625000 GCF_023349555.1 Cebidichthys violaceus
TATAATAAATGACGAGCCAGCAACTTGATAAGAATTCTTCAAAATTGACAGTAATTACAATTTTTGTCCCTAGAGTTTTGTTTTTGAAAATGTTTTAAAATGTAATCTTCATATCAGTATGCAGTACCTTAGTGATGTGATTATCTGGACTGAAAATGCAAATACTATTGATTAACATAAGCTCTTATTGAATTCAATTAAGAACAGGAGGCGTTTTTCTATGAGGATACCTGTTCTGAATAACATTATTAGATTAAAAAACAAACAAATGGCCCCTGTTGTTTTCTGATTTACTTTATAAAAAATGTACAATAACAATGTATTGTATTAGTAAAATGCCAGTAGAAAGTGGAAAAGGGCATTTGGGATGTTCAACAAAAACCATCTTTGTATCTTTCGTGTTTATGACATTTACCGACAACGACAGATATGCTGATAGAGGTGACTCTTTTGCGTTGGTGAGGATTTTGAATGTAGCTTTAGGAAAGTAAAGGACAAAGTCAGATCAGAGTTAAAACAACAACAGCACACTCATGTTTGTAACACACAGAGAAATAGATAAATGGCCGACGCACACAGTACGACATCTGCTCACAAGGAGGCTGATGTGTGTACACACTGACACGGAGGCGGAGGGTAATTCAGGAACCTCAAAACACGCTAATCCAGTTTTTCTGAAAAACCCTCCCAGCTGCCATCAAGATACGGTTTCAAGAGGGAGAAACATTGAGCTGTGGGACAGAGGAGGAGAGACGGGCGCACAAGAGAAGCTCTGTTTCTGTGTCAGTACTTTGAAATCTCATGATTTACCACAGCCCGGGTTTCCTCTGGACCTACAGACAACAGGATAGCGGATTAACTTTAATCCTATCAGTGTTTCTCATGTAGGACGTTGTTAGCCAACACCTGCATTAAGAATTACCAGGAGGAAACGACTCCAAGAAAGTCGTGACACACGGGCTCTCCGGGCCGCTTCCTCAGACTGTCCGGTAAGCGGTCGGGCTTCTGCTGGTATCCACATTATCGTGTCTGCATGGAGGGCAAATCATGGCCGCAACATGGTGCAACTGACAAAGAAGACTCTTCTTTTTTTTTGTGCTGGACAAAAGCGACAGAGGGCCTGGAACATGCAGGAGCTGAGAATTGAGCTGCAAGGAGCTTTTCACAGCTATGCCTGATAGAAGCAAAAGAAAAAACGCATGAGGAGAGGGGAAATAAAGGATGACCGACGACTCGAACTGACACAGGAAACCTCGGGCGCCTGGATGTTTTCATTTTGAGTCATAAAGAAGTTCCTTTTGATGTTAACTATGTTGCTGTGCTTCGGGGGTCGCAGACGAACCCGACACCACCAGGTCCAGTGGAGCGAAGAGGACTGTTTGCTTGTCGATGAGCCTCATATCATTCCAAACCCCTGCTTCAAAGACTCAGGTAAAGGCCTCCACTGTGAGCTTTGACAGCTTAGCATGGGACCTAACTACACTGTCAAGGCGTCTTGACATTTTGCTGGTATTACTTAATTAATACTCTCTCATAAGAAAAGTCAACACATCCCTGATTATGTGTGTGTGTGTCTTCAGTATGTGGTTTTAAGTAAAGCACTGGGTGTCCTGGAACAATGCCTTAAATAGTTTAAATTGTTTTCATTCTACTGCCACTCAGTCTGCTGATAAGACACAAAAGGAAAGAAATGCAACAAGAAGCACCTCAAATATTAGTACACGCACGTACTGGGTTTTTTTCTTTTTTTCTGTCAATCTGAAGGAATGATAAATGTTTAAGGGCTTTAGGGGTTTTTTTAATGAAAGAAATAGATTTTTAAATCCAGTGCTGCTGTGACGCTTGGACTGCAGCTTCCAGCTTCGTAGTTGAACTGGATTTCCCACAGTGACGCAGTCATGATTTCCCACAGTGACGCACTCTGAGAATTGGCAGTCATTTTGTTCTAGGTGTTCTCCCTCCTAAACAATACATGCTAAATGATCACGCACCTGTGCTGTATTTAATATAGGAAATGCTCCAATGAGAGGCTTCAATATTATATCTCATTTTAGAGAGTGGTAGTTCTGTTGCAGTGTCATCAAATCAGTGTCGAGGGTAATGCTAACTAAATAGATATCAACGTAACCTCAGGCGAACGTTTCCCTAGTTTTCTGTGTCCTACATTGTTCTCTCTCTGACCACAGAGGGGCAGTGTTCCAGCCCAAACCTCGCTATAACTAGAGTGCTGCACAGCCGAGCAGGTAAAATCTGGCTCGATTCAGATGAAGCTCTTTATCTAGTCCACGGCCCCGTATTTGATGGCCCCATTTCTGTTCACCAAAGCGTCGTGGAGCTCAACACCTGTGGAAAAAGAGAAAATGGGACAGTGGGAAAATCGTAAAGGCTGTTTGGTCCATTAAACTTGAGCTCTCCCACTGTGTGTGGGCTGTGTAGTGGGAGCCACTGGAAGCGTGGTGTGTAGCAGTGTGGATACTTCATGTTACTAACACAGGCTAGGTTTGCAGTTCTTCTTTTTTTTTTTTTTTTTAGGCCCTGTAGTGAGAGGCAGGCATTTTTTCATGTTGTGTAAGTTCTCCTCTCTCAGAGATATGACCAAACTGTGTACAAGTAGTGCAGCTATACTCGACCCTTTTGTTTTAGTACGACGTGGCTGTCTCTAAAATGTGGATAAATGACCAAAGAACTTGGTTAGCTCTATTTTCTCTTCTTCCCCCTTCTCTGTGTTTTCAGTGTCCATTCATGGCATGCACTCTTTGTTGATAACAGCGGCGTGTAATCAGCTCAGTGTTCTCTCAATCTCGTGTTCACTTTTGTCTGTGTGTGTGTCTCTGGGGGGCCGCTAGCAGCTGTGGAGGAATCAGGAGGGCGTGTTTAAAGCCTGTGGGATCCGTTCCTTGTTTTCCATGTGTCCCGGGGGTTGGAAGGCAGCTGAAAGTTCAAACAGAGACACACTCCCTCATGCTCTGCATGGCAAGAGCTCAGAGATTAAGGGGTTTGTCTGCACTGCCAACAACAAGGATTGCTCTCAGTTCGTAACTTGCCAAAGAGGAAGGGTGATTCATTTTCCTTAAGTTGCAACTTTTGCAACTATCACAGATTTGACTTTGTTGCAAAACAAGCGGTGGATAACCAGTTTTTTCTTTTGTTCATCTGCCTGTGCAAGACAAGTTGAACAAAGTGTGTGGAGAGAGCAGCTACCATCTAAATGCCTGTGTGAGTAAAGGAGCCAGAGGATGCAGGTGGCAGCGAGGCTTTGCTCCAACTTTGAAGTTTTTTTTTTCCCCCATGTCAAAGGTGAAGGATTATGCCTGGCACAGGAATCTGGTCTTCAAATGAAGGACTTCATGAGCCGAATCTCAGCAGCTCAGAATGTGAGCACTGGCTAGTGCGACACGCTTGGTGAATGAGGATGTGTGAGTGAATCAGTATTGAGTGAAGTGCCATGCTCTTCCTTAGCAGTGGGACCGTGGATGTGACCCCAAGGAGTACAGCTATTGGCCAACAGGGGAAAACCGTTTACCACATCTCTGTAATCCTGAAGGAAACGCAGGAAGATGCGGCGGTGTCGGAGCTGGGAATGGGCCAGGTCGCCCACAACCTGGTTGAGAATTGCCAGCCGGGAGGGGAGATAATTAGCGTGGTGCCAATGGAGAACAGCCCCAGGCCGGGCAGGGCACGGCACGAGCTTGACAGGTGGCCCTCCCTGAGCTGCTCAGGTAGAGCTGGGAGGCAAAGAGAGGAGGTAGTTGTGGAGGAGAATGAGGAGGAGTTGGAGGAGGTGGAGGGAAAAATGAAGACGGACAGGTTTTTGAAACAGCCTTTCAGGTACTCAGGTAACTCTTCGCAGCAAGGCAGAGACGTGGCAGAGTCAGCCAAGGAGCAACACATTCAGAGCTCGACACTCCGACCTGTCACCGTCCACGCTAAAGGGCTCGTCTTGGGGGAACATGGCGCTGTTGCGGGACATAGCTCTCTGCCCCGGGCCGTGTTGCGAAGGTCGCGACAGGACGAAGCCCCGCTGGGTGGGAGACCGGTGAGCATGTATGGCGACTCGGTCAGGCAGCAAAGAGATTGTCAACTTGAACAAGAAAGGCGTCTGCGGAGGCCCAGGAGCGTGTGCATGCTGGCGGGCCCAGGCCCAGTAGTGTCAGAGACCCGGACCCAGCAGAGGGCAGGCATATTGGAAAACAACCAGCAGAACAGGACCAGGAAGGCTGAGTTGAGGGCTGTGGATGGCCTCAATACCGTTGTGGCTCAGCGGCCTTCCGCCCCCGCAGAGGTGATCCCCAGGGTCCGCCAGAGGAACTGGAAGCCCAGGCCCGTCAGTATGACGGTACTGGAGCTCAGAAAGAGGGGCTCTGATGATGAAATAGACAGCCAGAGGAGCTGCAGCCGCACAGGCAGCGACGGAGGCTTTCTCAAAGGGGGCTTCCGTTGGAGGCTTTTTGGCAAAGCATCTCAAGAGAAGAGCAAGGAGAGCGATAGTGACACAGATGCAAAATCGTCTCCCAAATCCAGTAAATCTGAAGCTCCAAAAAGTACACTGAGCTCCTTAAGAAGGAGCCTCAGCCTGCGAATCAGGAGGACCCGGCCCCGGGACAAAGTTGCTTTTGGACCTGAAAGGGAATTACAGGAGAACTCTCGGACTAAAAGTACTGCTGAGGAGACGACAATGCCTCCGCGGCCTTTCTCGTACCTCACGGGAAGAACGCTTTCAACTTCCAGTGACCCGACTGAGGACGAGGGCATGCAGTACATTCATTACCACAGCAGGGGAAAGGTCAAGGTAATGGAGGTACCCCTCTGTCCAGCAAAACTCTGTTCCAAACCAGTTCAAGAAGAACCAAGCCTGTGGCAGCTCATAGCCAACCGTTTCAGGAGGAAAGAGCAGCCGTGCAGTGGCAAATGTGAAACCCAGCAGTCCCAGAGCAAAGAAACCGGCCAATATCCCCTGGAAGGGAATAATAAGTCGCAGCCAGTCTCCATAGAGACTCCGGCAGGCATTGACTCCCACAAAGGTCAAGGTAAGACCTGCAAGATTGCTGAATTTCTTTCTCAGCTCAGTTCTTAATTTGCAGCCCCTCCTCCACTGCACAGAAAGTTTCAGCTCAAAAGAAAGAAGGAAGTGCACTTTTTTTTTTAGAGGGACAGGCAAATGAAAAACACATGGGGAATTCTGAGTTTGGATGGCATTCAAAAAAACGTCTGGTTCCAGAGAGTCCTTTTGGAATTTCTATTTCGGGTGCTTTATTTCTCCAGTGTTTTTCATTTGTGAATTGCCTGTGTGTGTGTGTGTGTGTGTGTGTGTGTGTGTGTGTGTGTGTGTGTGAGCACTTACGCAGCAACTAATTGGCCTCACATAAGATTGTTGAAGTTCAGTAAATGAGTAGGTAAGTACAGTAAACAGTAAACTCAAATCACCAGTGACTGATGAGAACACAGTGTAATGGCGTGTTTTGCAGTGGTGCAACTGTGGTGTAGCACAGCCCCAGTTCTGTCTCTGTGTTACCCACACACAGGACATAATGCTGTCTCTTGGCCTCCCAGAGACGCAGCTTAAAACGGTAGCATTAAAGCAGTTAGTGGCTGTAATGGGGATTTGTTTAGCGGCCTAGCAGGGCTAAATTAAGAGGGCTTACATGCTGTAATGATGGGGGGGGGGGAAGGAAGACGACCTTAAGCACTGCTCTAAAGGACAACTGTGAAAGTGGAGTGCGTTTGTCGAGTTGCCTGGAAGATCAGACAGAGAGAGAGGCAAATATTATACCTGCATTAATAGCTGTGATTTGCTACTTTTTGTGGGTCAAGATCCAATTCCACACCTTCACGCAAAAGACCTAATTAGTTCATGACAACTTAATGACACCCGTAATGGGCCCTGAGGTCAACCTTGTTGATCTGCCGGTGTATTTGTATTCTCACATGACATGTTACCAAGAATACCTGTTCCCGTGGTGGAGTGTCAAGTGGTATTTGTCCGTTTTCTCCACAGCAGAGTCGCTGAACTCAGGCATCAGGAATGTAGGTGTGCCGATCAGACTGAGTGAAGTGAGGTGTTCTGGGCGGGCCTCGCCGCCTGTTGCTACCTGCCTAAGTGTTCGCTCCTAAATTAAACCCAGAAAGCCGAAGCCCAGCACTCACAAAACTAAACACACACATGCGCGCACACACACGCTCCGCTCAGGTCCTTTTTGATGATGACTTCTAAATCTTGTGGTGTTTTGGGGGAAGGGTGATTCAGGGCGATGGGTGTTGAGGTGTGTGCGCGCTAGCGTCCCCACCCCCACCCCCACCTGTGGGTGAACAAAGCCACTCTGTGGAGGCATGAGTGATCAGTGAACCGTGTGCCGGGATGGGGGCTCTCTGGGGGTCTGTGGGTTGGAGGAGGGGTGGCTGGCAATGCGGCGTAGGTGGTCAGCAATGCACTCATCTCGTTGAAGGTTGAGATACCGGCACTGGAGATAGAACTGTAATAAGTCTCTGCAGAAAAATGTGCTCGCTGATGCATATTTATTTTTGACTTGTCTTGACTTGCCATTACCGTATTGACAATTTGAAGAAAATCCCCCCCGTGTTTGTCATCCATTTTTCTTTTATCTCAGACATGATGTTTATTAATGAGGATGGAATTCCCTCGCTCCGTCTCATTCACGCCCTGTGGATTCCTGCTAACAACGTTTCCTGTTACAACGTAACTTTGCGGTTGGAATTTGTCGGCCTGTCTTTTAAAACCTGCATATTGACAATTGATTTAAAAGATGCATCTGCGTATACCAGCAGGGGTGGGCGAGCCAGACACCCAGCAGGTGAATATGTTCGAGACAAATAGACACTTTCAAAGAAATTGGGACAAACGGTACCACTGTGACGAGGCCCCCTCACCTGCTGCAGGAGAAACACGGAGAAAGCGAGATACTGAAAAGCATGAGCGGAGGGAAATCTGTTTTTAACTGAATATAGCTCGTATTTGAGCATCTGCCACCGCAAATCTCAGCCAGGGTACATTTTGTTCGTCGGGACCGTGGTTGAGTAGGTGAAACAGCATCCTGCTGTTCTAGAAACAGTTCGCTTTTTCACCAACAAGTCTACAACAAGTCTGAAGTTTGAGTTTGAGTTGCAATTTGTAGATCGTCCTTCACTTTGTATGCAGTTTTCTTCTTTTAGTTCAGGGCTGATCATTTTGTTCTGGGTAGCAGAAAAAGATACATTTGACACATCCTTCTCTTTATTGAGTCAGTCAAACCTGACCATTGTGCTGCAAGATGTCTCCAAACCCAATTGGCAAATCTCATGCTAAATGAGAATCCTGTTTGAACCAGGAGGTCCAATTTATTTTCAGGAAAGCGATCAATGCCTGTCGGCAGACAGCGCTCAGCTTAAAGAGCTTTAAGTAGGGCAGGCCATCCAGACTGACACGGCATAAAGATTTTTACCTTGTTCTCTGCTGATTGTGTTTGTCACTTACTTCCATTTGATACACTGAAGAGGTTGGTGTTCGGGGAGCTCAGAAGGACCGAGATAAGATTCTCTGACCGGGTTGTTTGCTGTGTAAACGGCCCCACAGGGCGGCACACAACAGGAAGACGATACAGGACCAATTCGTCAAGGGGGCCACGATGAAAGCAGTCAGACGGGGAATGTTGGTTGGCCCTGAGTTTGGCACACAAGCAAAGTAGAAAAGCTAATTGCTAGCTAAATTCTCACTCTGTAATTTATGATAGTGGGAAAGCATGGTTGGAAAGTCGGTCAGAGTGGAAGTTTCGACCTCAAGGTTGTCCTCTCTCATTCCAAAAACCGCTTTGGATTCCCTGCACGTAGAAATGCCCGCATGCGTGCACATGCACACGCACTCAGACAACCATACGCATGTGGTTTTTTGCTCGCGTTGCATTTTTTCTTTTCTCATGAAATGGGAGTAAGTGGGAGGGGTGGCGATTGTGCTTCGCTACACTCGGACAGAATGGTCATTTTTATCTGAGTAGACATGAGCGGTGAAGTGAAAAACCAAACAAACAAGCTGGCAACGCAGTTTCCCCCTGGCAGAGACAAAGACACCGGTGTCCTCTCTAAGCATTTCCACAGGCATTCTGGGACACGGTAATGTAGGGATGCTCATTTTTGAATAATGACGTAACACAAGCACATGGATTCAATTAGGCCTTTTTTCTTTCTTTCTTTTTTAGCATGGGACCAAACTGGTTGTACTGTATCTGCTCCAGGGATGGAAAAAGTTCTGCCTTCTCTCCGTGTTTCAGTTTATAAAGGGTGTGTTCTCCAGAGGGGGTGTACCAGATGATTTCTTTTAAAAGAGTAATGCACAAGTGTCAGGTCCTGTACAATTTTGTGTAAAAGCTCCTCATTTCCTCCTCCTTTCTTCTCGTTTGGTGCTTTTATGTCCTTGAGAGCATAAGTGGTGTTGTCACGATCGATAATGAGGGAGTGTGCTGCTCCAGAAATGCAGCGCTCGTCAGCGGCCAGCAACTCCATTTCTGCGTTGGCCTTCGATGACACTTAATTTCCCTGCGTGGTTATCAAAGGATTGGTCTTTATTTGAATGTGTCCCTCTGTGAAAGTTTTAGTACGTGAAATGGGCAAATGTGAGAAAAACATCTGTGCATCCGGAGGCCTTTTTTTCCCGTTTATTTTAGATTTTTTTATTGCACTTTCTTTAGTGTCTGTTTAATTCTCTATTCATTGACTGTTTGTCAATGTTTTTCATCAGTAAGTGCTAAAGACTGTAACTTTGATGTGTTTGTTAAAATTGCTACATGAAAAATAACATGATATAAATAAAAAAAAAACCCATCATAGTCAGTACAGTGGATGCAGCTGGAAATAATTGGTCCTTACAGAATGAAAGGAAATACAGGAAAATTAGCAACCTCATCTGATCCAGTCTCAGACCTGAAACTGGATCCGATGGGTGTCTTCGCTCGTGTTCAGACACGTCAAACCCACACTGAGAGAGAGAGAGAGGGCTTAGCAGGAGGCGGGCTGTCTAAAGACTGCGCTGCTCCACACAATGCTTGGTGAAAGGCCCTTCTGTTGAAGATGAACTTCTCTCCTCTCCCACAACAAGAGCAGCGTGACGCTCTTTGTAAGTGGATCTCAGAAATAAGTAAACATTTGAGCAGGGGGGGGGGTTTACCCTAATTGTAGTAGCTAAAGGAATTTTTGGCTCAGGTCTACTCAGCTATGAGTCATTCGGGCTTTTAGCATCAATTCTGGAGAGGAACTACAAAACGCGTCTTGTAGCGACAGTGGTTACCTTGCTGTTTATGCTGTCATTCCTTAATCGCCTCGGGCACAGAAGGAAACCATCAGCGGTGCAACAAACAGGCTTGCTGTTGCTGTGGTGGTGGCTCCCCATTCAGTGTGTGAACACTTTAATTGTTCTGGTTTCGACATGAGGAGGGAGTGTGTGGGGTTCACCTGGTATTACACACCTCGTTGTCTGGAGACAGGGAGTCTACTCTCCCATATCGGAGGTGGCATGTTCTTCTTGGGGGGGGGGGGGGTTCAGATGGTGAGAAAGCCATGATCCACAACAGGAAGGTGGTCTTTGTTGTAATAGTTGTTATGACACTCAGTTGTGTACTCCATCTCTGTGGGAAACAGGCACCGCTTGTGGAGCTGCCATTTGTGTTTTCAGCTCTGAGGGTTTGCATTGTTCTTCACGGTGCTCTTTCCCACTGCTTGTGCGATTATCCAGTCGAAGTCTCCAAATGTCACTGGAACGCCAAACAAGTTGACTCAAGCCTGATAATGGCTGCCTTTTGAAATGGATTAGCTAAATCCTGCTCAGCGATTGCACTGTGTTGAAAGCCGTTATTGAACTGCATACATTGTACTCACTGTATGTTGGGTGTTTCACAATTCCTTCCTGGCAGTTGTGTGTTTTGATAGGTAAATCCATTTTGTAAACACATCAACAAAAAAGATCTGCAATTAGTTTTGTTCATCATTAATCTGCTCATTACTTTCTTTATCATTGTATTGATACAAAAAAAGAAAATGATGACAGATGCCAAAGTTGGCTTATTAACTGTTTATAACACAAAGATGTTCAATATACTACCATAGAAAAAAATAGCCAATAAATAAGTGAAACCAGTTGATTGTTTTGGTCTTTTTGCTCCGTCAAAATATCTTTTTTCGATCATTTGCTGCAGCTCTAATGTGTTAAATTGTTTGTTTTCGGATCATATTGTTTGAATCCCTCGGGACTAAAATGCAGTGAAAAATATGAAGAGAAACTTTTGCCTCGTCTGGAGTGTATGACACAAAGTAAAGGTTGAAAGTTTGCCAGTTTGAAAGGCTGTATCTTCATCTAACCATTTGACCCTTTTAACTTCGCTTAGCTTGGTGCAGCATGGCTCGACAGATCTTGACACGACCCCACTGGTGAACCACTGGTGAACTGTGGAGTTTCTGTGTGCAGGAAGTAAAAGATGATGGGGGGGGGGGGGGAATAGGTGAAATTAAGCTGAGCATTCACTTCAAAAATGGATCCCCCAGTACGTCAAAGTGTCCTAGATACCTGATCAGACTGTAGATTATTTATATCCATACGACGGCTGAATCCATCATAAAACGAACTACAGACTATAAACTGTAGCTGTAAAGTGCTTCACCATCGTCCAATGGGAAATACTGTTAATACCATATCATCTGTCGGTCAAATGGGTTCAAACAGATGGATTACCTTTCAATGCTGCTCGACTTCATTTCTTTTTTGTCTCTTTTTCCTTTTTAGACTCTTTCGTCAACAGCCAGGAATGGACATTGAGTCGGTCAGTGCCGGAGCTGAAAGTGGTGAGTAACTTTTTTTTCATATTTCTAACAGTCCCTCCGTCTGTTCGTCTTGCTGATCGTTTTAAATGTCAACGGGAAAGCGTGTTCTGCCCATGCATTACCGGTTTAGCATTTTACACGAGCTGGAGCGGTCGAGAAATTGGCTGGACTTCTTCCCTGGCGCGTACTGGGTGATTTTTAATGAGATGCGTTGGCATGGAGACGCCGGGTGGCTTGCAGCAGGACGCGAAATGAGTGACAGTTTTGGGCTAGACTGGTGACACATCCTGGGTCTGATCCCACCCGCCAGTGAAGCACACACACACACGCA
This sequence comes from Cebidichthys violaceus, assembly GCF_023349555.1. NCBI lineage: Eukaryota > Metazoa > Chordata > Actinopteri > Perciformes > Stichaeidae > Cebidichthys > Cebidichthys violaceus. The sequence goes on from NW_027176964.1 coordinate 608,629, forward strand.
CGCACAAACACAGACACACACACACACACACACACACACACACACACACACACATATACATACACACACACACACACACACACAGCCGCTGCCAAATGAACAACTAACATCCTCACATGATTTAGTGCTTTCCGCTCATGAAGACTAGCAGCCTTTAGAAACCGCACTCCGCCATTCTGACAGTTGATATAATATTTCCGTGTTTGGGGGATTCATTGTTTGCCCCTCTGCAAAAGAGACAACTTCAATGGAATGAAGGGGGGGGGGGGGGGGGGGTTCACAAGCTCAAAGACATGCTGGCTCTTTTTTGGCTTCAAACACTTGAAATGCGTCCCTGTTCCTTTAAGGTTTCTCAGGTGTTAATCGGGAGCTTTTCGTTTTTGTTCAATAGATTTGGAAAGACTGAATGAAGCGATCATTCTATTCAAAACAGTCAAAAGAATTTCAAAGTAATGCTGTTCAAGCGACAAGGTCATCATGAGAGGAAGTTGGGCTCAGAAGCCTTTTAATATGATGGCGTAATCTGTTTCTTCTTTTTGGTGCCATAATAATAACGACGGGAAGTGTCTGCAGATGAGCTGAAATGATGACAGGCTGAGATGAGCTCTGAAACATCTGCTCCAGCAGTGAGCCGTACCCCGGCATTGTAGTTTTAACGACGGCAACTAAACTGTGGTCAAACCTTATTTTATTGCCGTCTTTTGATCATTAAATCCGCACTCTTAAAATATTCCCAGATCAAACCCAACCGTCTACAAAGAAGACTTTTGTGCTGGAATAGTGCTGATACGACTTTTTGATTTTACAAAGGCTATACATCAGCAGGTCAGTTAAAACAGCAGGAACACTGGTTCAGTGGTACGTTCAAAGTCGATTGTTGTTGCTTTCACCGCACACGGCCTTCAACGTTTGCTAACTTAAAGCTTATTCATAGTTTATTCTGCTGGGGTACCACATGGTATATTTATACTTCAATTATACAGGGGGAAGGCTGGGAAAGGCCTTAAACCGATCTTTTCTCCTGAGCCTCAAACTTCCCTATAATTAGAACCATACCTGACTCTAACACCCACTAATGATCTAAAGAAGAGGAGGGCGATGGTGGGTAGAGGAGGTAGAGGAGGAGGAGGAGGAGGAGGAGGAGGAGGAGGAGATGATGAGGCATGTTGCAGCCTTTGTTCTTCCCAGACACGCTGGCATCATCAGCCCACCCTCCGCCATGCATCACCCTGAAGGCGTTGTAGCTAGGTCTGGTCTAGACACCAGGGAGAGGAAGTAGGGGAAAGATTGCAACCACTCCGTCGTATGTTCCAGGGCTTTCCTCAAGATGTTTCAACCTCTTGCGCTCTGCGTGAAGAACCAGATCGTGGTTTTCTAGGTTTTGTTCCCTGACTGCAAACCAAATGTACTTTCTATTACTTCCCATCATTTTTCTAAGCATACCATATAAACATGTTTATACCAGTATGGAATTAAAATCTACTTCCGTCACGGTGGACATTGATTCACCTTCCTGTGTTGTGTTTGGTAATTACAGTCCAACCAATACTACAGTTCTGAGGCAGATGCAATTTCCCGTTACTTGGACTCTGACGTATACTTCAACATGAATCTAATGGATACAAACCAATACAGGACTGCGCAATATATAGGCTTTATATTGACATCGTGATATGAGAATAGATGTCGTCTCTTGATGTAATGTACATGTTTGTTGATAATGGGCCAAAACCTGCAGAAACCTTTAAAGCAGCAGCTTGACCTTAATAAATTCTCACACTCAAGGTCCTTTAACGGCGTATTTCTGGAGCTTTGAACGTTTCATGGCCTTACTCAGCGGATAGAGTCGCTGAGTAAGGTTGAACGCTACAGAAACACAAAGTGAGACAACCTTGAGCTGAGACTTTCTTTTTTTTTTTTTTTTGTCAGGTCACCATTACCCCTCAAGTCTACATATGCTTCTGGTTTGTACCTGCCATGTTATGCCTGTCAGCGATAATCACAGTATTTTGCTCTTGGCCTTGCAGGGCATTGTGGGAAATCTGTCCAGCGGGAAGTCTGCTTTGGTCCACCGGTACTTGACGGGCACATATGTGCAGGAGGAGTCTCCCGAAGGTAAGAGTCTGCCGTTGGAGGTGATCGTAAACGTGTCAGATACTACAAAGAAAACCACACAGATTCAGATCAATGCAGCGCGTTTACTGCGGCTTTCATGTTCTAATTCATCTTGTCATATGAAATACGTGGTCGCTGACGGGTGAACACCTTTTTGTTTTCGATGTGTCAGCCTCTCATAAATTAAGAGAAGCCTCGTTATTAGACTGATGACAATCTGATGTCTTCTAAAATCATTTGATTAATGAAATTATACAGAAACCCGCCAGCTGGTAAATTAGTTTTCTTTTGTTTTACAACGGGAAGAAAGTCGAGCATGTTGGCACTGATTGCTACACGGTGCAGACGGATAACCATATTAGGATGTGTGTATTAGGATATTTACATGGAGCACAGTGCCTTGTGAGAGTGTTTTTCTAATTAGTTTGTATTAAAATGTTGTGTGTTGGATCAAATCAAGCTTCCGGATGCCAGAACTGATAGTTGGCTGGGTTCATTTTTATAAATTAGCTTCCTCCTCCACTGAGATCGGTGAGATAATGACAAAGCATAACATTCCCAGTAAATTAGGGCTGTGAAGATTACTCATTGTTAAAACTCAAAGGTAAAACTAAACCCCATCATTTTGTCTGGGACTGTAAATCAAAGTCATTAACTGTTTGTGCTGATGGAGAATGGGTCAGTTCAGTTTAGGGAGGTCTATTTTCAGAAAGGCGACCCTCTCCCTTTTAACTCACTCTCGAGATAAAAAAAAAATCAAATATTCTTCCAACTTATCAGCAGAATCATAATGAGAATGCCCCCTTCTGGCCCGAAAAGGTAAGTCCTCCTCTCAGGAATCCTCAGAGATGTTGGTAAACCCGGAGTTAACTGATGATCTTTGAGGGGTTTTGCAGTGTTTCATTTTTGTGTAATTATAGTGAGGATGAGACGTGAAGTGCATAATTAGTTTCTGGCATTTTGCTGCACCAAGGGAGAAAAAAAAAATCCTCATGGCTTAATTAGTCCTTGAGAAATCAATGGTGGAAAATGCAGGAAGAAAAAACCCAGAAGAAGCGTTGCTGCTGTAATCAAGGGCTCAGACATGTCGTCCTTTTACGTTGCTGTGATACAACATACCTGTCCCGTAATTATCCGCTGCTCAACCTCTCTTTGTTTTTATTTTATTTAATTGTACACGCTTTAACACTGGTTCAGCGGCGGCTGTTTCTTCAGCGTTTTTTTTTTGTTCCTGGGCTTTTTGCTATGATATCTGAGGGGGAAAAAAAAGAAAAAAGGTACTGGGGTGTGTTGCCATGGCAACACCGGATGGAGCGCTCCGTTGGATTGTGGCTCTGTGTCAAGGTCTAAGCCTCCGTGTAAGCGGAGTATGCTTACTGCGTGCTAACCGTGCCTACCAGCTCCTCACCGGCTCTCTGTAGGCTGGCTGCAAGGTTATCAGTCACCTCTCTTTTTTTACTTTTTATGTAAGATGGAGACACATTTGAATGATTGCTTCTCAGTATGGCGGGTCTGCTGCCTCAATTATTATTATTATTCACAGCACAGGCTTTCTGTATTGGCTCTAAATAAAGATCCCGCATGATTACACAACTGAAATGTTTACTTCAACTTCCACCCGAGTTTCCACCACCGCCGCACGCTTTCGGTACAGAAAGTGATTTCAGAGAGACTTTCCATGATCTTGTTCTGGCGTACGCGTGTGCCGCCAAGCTCCGTATTCTGATAAATCTTTTGGTTTGCTGTGTCGTTCTGATCCAGTCTTTCCCACACTGTGTAATTAGATCCTCCTCATCTTTTTTTTTTTTTTTTTTTTAAACAGGATTCAGAGACACACAGACACGTAGTTTCTCAGTCCTTTGTCTGAATCTCCAAAGCTCTGTGACTTGAGTTTGACAAAAAAAAAAAAGAAAAAGAAAAGCTGGCTGCTGGTATACGTGACTCTCTCTCTCTCTCTCTCTCTGTGTTACACAACCAGCATCCAGCAGGGCTCGAGAGCCGGTGCAAAAGGCTGGGAGAATCCCCTATTTGCCAAGCGGGCTAAAGTGGACTTAACAGGGTGGAAGTGTGGCTCAAGTGGATATGTATTGCTTGCTGAGATAGGAATACTCTCCGCCTATTAAAACATTCCAGGGCCTGGCTACTGTGTGGCCCTCGCCGCTCCTCTGTGATGTAAGACCTGGAGTTCTTGATATGGAGGCTGCACAGCGTGAACTCCGACACTCTTATTACCCATGAATATCTGAGCGAACAGGGCCGCTTATGAAACTCCTAGACGAGTGTAACAGGTGTACTTTTAGTCGGCACATCTGCAGTCTTCAGCACTATTTGTTCGATCTGTTTCGTGATCGTTCCTGGAATTTTTTTTTTTTTTTAATTTGTGCAAATACATTTTCAGTATTCATAAGGCACTGTGTTCACACCCAGGGACATCCATAGCCTCACGACTTTCTCATTTGAATGTTTTTAATCTCTGCAGGATCGCAGACCATTTAAATGACATGCGAAATCTAATTTAGTGCATAGTTCTCCCATTGATCTCTTCTTCATCTGCAGCCGGCTTCGCTAGCAGCGAGGAATATGCATTTATATTACAGGAGAAACGTAGACGAGGAGAGAGAGAGGTAGCCAAGGCTACGCTGTAGGCTAAGTGTTAGCTCGCCGCTACTCTGCTGTGGACGTGGCGTGACCTGAGGCAAACCGGTTCATAATGTTTTCGCCTCTGGTTTTATCTCCCCATCACTTCCGTTCCTTTCTCTTTTAGTCTTTTTGCAATGAGAGATTATTTTAAGCAAAGTGTAATGAGTTATGTTAATGCCGTGAAAACCAATCTTCTAAACCTCTGCAGCTCACGCAGTGAAGTGACGGCCTGAGTCTGATAACGAAGTGGAGTGGAAGTTGGGCTTTTCCGGGACTTGTGGCTGTGCGGCGACGGTGTCACTGAACCTGTTCACTCAGCAGCTGTGCATTAGATGCGCTAAATGGCAATTTCTCGCCCACATAATTGGCTCCAGAGAGACCTGGTTTCCTGTCGGCATGTGATCCTCGCAGCAACACATCCAGGGGGTCCAAATTGAGAACTGCACTCACACACCGTCTCGCCAAACTTTTATGGGCCATGTCAAGCTGTGTTTTGATATTAACTTTGGTATCTGGAACATCCTCATTGTTTTTATGATTTATGAGATGTGTCTGCACGTCTGTTTTCCCTCCTCGGGGGGAAAACCCTGGTGGTCAGTTATTACATCCTTAGACAATGTTCCAGCATCATCTTGTACCAGACTTACCACGTTAACGGAATCCTCTCGGAACAATAACAAATATTTGATAAATGTCTCTTCCTCAGGTGGACGCTTCAAGAAAGAAATAGTGGTGGATGGACAGAGCTACCTGCTTCTGATCAGAGATGAAGGAGGGCCTCCAGAATTGCAGGTAAGAGTGTTGATTCTGAAGAAGAAAAAACATATTTTTACTCTAAAGCTGCAAGATGTGTCAGACAGGAACTGTCTGCAAACCTCAAAGTAGTTTAATCGACTCATCGGTGGTTGTTGGTCTTTGTTGGGTAAGATTTCTTCTTGTTTATTATGCTTTTTAAATGAGTTATTTCCAAGAAATCGTATGAGTGTAAGTCTAAAACAGCCTTAATGAGTAGGATTCTGAATTTAGGACCTTGACTTGATGGAGTATTTTTACATCGTTGTATTGTCACTTGAGGAAAGGATCGGCGTACTTCTTCCACCGTCATTAAGAGAAAGTTGTTCATGAAATTCGAACGCCTCTAAAAAGGTGTTTGTTTGACCTGAGAGCGTCTTTGGTCGAGTGCAGCTACTACTGCAAGCTGTCATGCAGGGCAGGACGTGTTCAGAGACAGACCATTACTTCTCTGCAGGACTGTTTGGAGCAGCGGGGCAGCACAACAGATCAATGAGCAAGCCAAGCCAAAATAATGTGTGTGGTCCAAGAGGCAGCTACAGCATCCAATACATTATTATGTGCAATATGAAGAGTAATGGAGCTACAGTTTCATCCACAGTGGGCTTCTCTAAGTCTTCATAAGAGATCGTGCAATTGATATTTTCGTACTAATGCTATTTCATTCTTTTCCAAAGCATTGTGTAATGTCAGCATCAGACTCTTATCCTCTGATATTTGAGCTGTTTCACCAGAAAGTGTTGGCTTTCACCTCCCATTTACAGATCTTACTTAACATAGGACATCTATGTGTAATTCTACTTCATCCATTCTGGATTATCCTGTTTTCAAGATTTGGATGGTTCAAATTTAGAACAATGGATCATATTGTATTTATTTGTATTTTCTTTAATCGCATGTTTTGCATCTTAAGTCTCAATCTGCAAGTAACTAGCATCTAAAGCTGTCTAAAAAGATTGTCTAATGAATTAAAAGTGCGCTGTATTTGACTGTTTTGGTTCACTCTGCCTTCAGCAGTGTTGTTTCCAGATGCAGCAAACAGCTGCTTGTCACCAAAAAGCTCTGATAAACCGACTACACGCCACCGATCCAGCGCCAAACGGCAGACAGACAAAGCTGCAGCTTCCTGTTGAACACAGTGGAGCGTTTAGCTGCTAAAGAGCCAGATTTCTCCCTCAGGAGCTGGCAGGAAGCGCAAACAGAGCTAAAAGAAAGTTGGACGTTTTGTGTGGTGGTCAGAAACACGACTCCAGATGAATGCTAATGTTGCTCCGTGTGTCTGCTGGAAGAGTAAATAGGCAGCTATCTGCTAACACTCAGAAGATGGTGATATAGTATTGGTGTGTTCTCAGCTAGTAACGTACAGTAAAGGTACGTCGTCACTTATCACCTCTAGCACCAACCAGCTGTCTGTCTTTTTTTATTAGCAAAGAGTCGTATTCAGCACATTCATGTGGCAGAACATGAGTATTAGAATGTATTGAGTGCTTTTTGATTATCGCTCTTGGAGTTTAAGTTCTTAAATGCTAAGTCTTTTGTAACTTTTGATGCTTGAAATGAACAAAACCCCAATAAATTCAATAAGTGGTTCGAAAGAGGGACATTTATTAAGCAATAAAATGCTAACAGACCCCCGGAAATACAAGAACGACCTGCTTGTGGCTTTTCTCCCGAGATTCAATGTTTCTCGCCACACGTCGGTGTGAACTGACCGTGCGTTTCCATCAGCAGCTATTGTCACCTGGCCTGGCAAAGCTCCGACTTTACGCTTGCATTGCGCTCAGTGAGATTAGGGAATAGAAATTAGTTTGGTTTAGTTGTCAGCTGCCTGTATAATTAGTGGCATAATTAAAGGCCTCCATTATGTTCACAGGAAGCTGAGCAGAGTTGTGCCTCGGAGGCTTGATTTTCCATTCATTCCCTGCTGGGGGTCTGAGTGAGGTGTGAAAGCTGAATGGAGAAGAGGGCAGTACGGGGGGAATAGCTACCACTTGATTGTCACTGCTAGCACTACTCTGAGCTCTGCTTGGCCTCTTCCCCACAATGAATGGTGATTAGGATTGATTTCCTCCGCTCAAGGGAAACCTCTCTGCCCCGTCTGATCATAAACTACGCAGAGAATGTGAGCGTATATGACGCAGATACAAAGATTCCTAAATTATGACAGCAGTGGGAATACAGATGAGGATGCAGTAGTAGCGGTAAATCATTCGCTTTCATATCACCTAGTGACGGTTCTTGTGTCGCGGCTGCTGCTACACTGCCCCCTTCTGTCCGCACGTGTGAACTTCAGTCGAAAGAAGGCCGGCAACACTTCACAGTAAAAATGTCTGTATTTAAGATACATCGCCTATTTCAGGGCTCCATTATAAGAACAAATTGTATTCATTAAAACAGTTTGAAGACATAATTATTGCCTCTCAATAGTTTTCCCACAAAAAGAAGTTTAATAACCTTAATAACAATTCTTAAATGTTCATCTATTACTTGTAGGATCAATGTTCATGCAACTTTTATGTTTCAAAAGTTTCGTAACTACTCCGTCACAGTTAATGCCGGAGCCTTCAAATGTCCACGGCGCACTCGTTGCATATTTTATCACGATTGGCCTCCGTACTAGTTGTGATGTCAAGTAGTAGTAGTAGAAGTGAGCGTGAGACTTAAACTCAGATTTAAAGTGAGCACGAAGAAAATGTGAAAACAGCCTTCTAGTGTCAAACTGCGCACACGCATCGTCCTGCACAGTGGAGCTCAGACATCCAGGTGAAGTGACAATAAGCAAAAAACAAACCAAAGTTATGTAAAGGTTCTTGTGCAATAATGTGACCTCTTAGATTTCACAGCGCTTCAACATGTGTCACCTCTGCTCTGTCCTCAGTTTGCCGCCTGGGTGGATGCGGTGGTGTTCGTCTTCAGCCTGGAGGATGAGATCAGCTTCCAGACGGTCTACAATTACTTCTTGCGCCTGTCCAGCTACAGGAACACAGCTGAGGTCCCCATGGTCCTCGTTGGAACACAAGGTGCTTCTTCCTACATCTGATATACATGTTTCTCTACTCGGTGTCCTTGCCCTCGCCACAGTGAACATGTGCTCTGTAGATTATTTTGAATCAATCCTACACACGCCATCCTGCTGCCGGAAATACTCGCGTGCATCAAATGTGTATTAATCCGCCGCTGAAAACAGTCCCCAACAAATGCACTATTTATACCTGTTTTAGTAACGTTTTTTTGTGAAATTAATGGACTTCAGAATATCGCCAGCCTCATCGTTTAAGTCGAATGTTTGAGTGATATATTTTCTCACCTTCTTCTCTCAGACGCAATCAGTGCCGCCAACCCCAGAGTGATCGATGACTCGCGGGCCAGAAAGCTGTCGAATGACCTGAAGCGCTGCACGTATTATGAGACCTGCTCCACCTACGGCCTGAACGTGGAGAGAGTCTTCCAGGACGGTGAGAGGGGGGGCTGGACAGGAAGTACAAGGTGTAGCTTGAGCATGATGGTGGTTTAGAGCACAGCACCGTCACTAGTTTACCCGCTGCTGGCCCGTGAGACATGTTTGATAACTCCTGAACCGGACTCTTTCGCTTTGATCGGCGTGTTTTGTTTTTTTTCTTCTCTTGAGCTGAAACAAGTTGTCGATTGACAGAACATGAATCATGTTTTAAATAATCATTTAATCATTTATGTGAATTGTAAAACGAAAAAGAGCCATAAATTCACAACTTCTCACATGTGAATATTTGGTCACACATTTCTAAATAATTTCAAGACGTGGGTTTTGCGTAGTTGTGATCGGCATTTTAGGCTACTCTCTGACATTTATAGAAGAAAAAATTACCAAAAAGAAATTGTCAATTTGCAGGTTGAGGCCCTAGTTTTAGCTTATCGTGTTATTCACATGCTTCACTCAAAACAAACACAAAAGCTTTGTTCATTCATTGAGATCAGAATGATTCTAAACCTTCACACTAACAGCTAAATCACATTTCAGATGAACAACTTCCATTCTGACGAATTTGATGGAAAGATTACAGGATTTTGTGACAATTTCTTGAATCAACAAACGATGTTGGACACTTGGATACTGGAGGTTTTCACCCTATTTCCCAAGGAAAGTTGTCAAATTATGTCCAACTTGTGCAGATAAATTCTGAGTTAGTTTCTGTGGCAACACATTAGATGAACTTCTATAGTCTTGGGTCAACATTTTTCTTTGCAACCTCCGTGCGTCACGCTGTTAAACGTGAATAGAATTTGCTTTAGCATTCACTAATTATCACATGTTTTTTTTTTTTCTCCACTACACTTGCTAATTGAAAAGGACTTCATGCTGTTGAGCATGTACAAGCATAACCGCCTGTGTGACGTGTGCGGAACGGCGCACATGCACATTAATATTCTTCATGCTGTGTGGTCAGCAGCTGTGATTAGCAGTATACTTTGTGAACAGTAGAGGAGCATTAACAGGCTCATCTTAATTAATAACACAGCAGGCCTTTTAAATTGTCCAGCGCTTCAAGCTTAAGCCATGATGTAGGATTGCATACAAATGTGGAGCTGGAAGGTAAAAACACCGGTTAATACTCAGCCGGGTATGACTGCTGCAATGCCCTCTTAATATCTCTTAAAAGAATCCGGGGAACTCTGAGTTTCTCCCAGAATCCGTAATTGAAGTCACAAAACCGCCGTGTGGAAACTCGGCGGCTTCGACTCCGACACATTATCCCCTCAGGCTGCAGCTCCTCTGAAAGCCTGTCATCCCTCCACAAAACATCTGAATATGTAACACAACGTTCGCTTTGCATGCCGATGACTTGACGCACAGCCGCGTTGTCTGCCGTAATTGCTTCCTGAAGCCCAATTTGAAATAATTAAAAGAGGTGAAGGAGCGCTGGCTGTTTTCGGAGACGTCGCTCCGTCTCACTCTTCTCTCCGTATTTGCCACGCTGCAGCAGGCAGCCGGGCGTCATGGTCCCGGCTGTCAGCGCAACTTCAGATCATCTCTCTCTCTCTCTCTCTCTCTCTCTCTCTCTCTCTCTCTCTCTCTCTCTTTTCCCTCGGTGCTAATTCACGTCACGCAGCCGCGAACAACACCCCCCCCCCCCCCTCTCTCGCTCCACCCGGCCCCTCGCACCAGTGTGCTGCGAATTAGATGACGGGGTTGCACAAACTGCACGGCAAATCAGGTTGTTCAGGTGGTGACAACGGTCTCATTTGGCCAAGTTCACTCTGGAGAGCTCAGTGAGTGACACAAAAAAAATTGCAAGCATCATTTTGTATGATTATTTTTCTTGGAAATAGAGGTACTCTTTTTTTTTTTTTTCCCCCTCTCCCCCCCCCCCAGGAGATATGCATGAGACTCTTTGCAGTATGTTGCTTATTACCTGACTGGAAAACAAATGGCCCGAGGTGTTTTGTGATAATGTGCTCATATGCCTCTGCGTCTGGCTGGAATTAGCTTTGCTTACTTTGCCTGAGCTTTATTTGATTATTATGCTGTAAGTGTTCTGTTTATGAGGAAACAAGAGGAAAACAGTGTGACGGTCTGATTACACGTTCTACGTCATGCGTCCTGCAGCAGCACAGCAGTGGACACTTTAACTGCAATTCTTGTTCATTTGAAGATGTTTTCATCAAGTCACTTCCACACGGTGAATACAACTTATTTATTAAACACTGGTATCGGTTCTCGGTAGCGGCTGATACCTAAAGCCAAAGTATTGCTGATTTTTGTCAAAGTAATGAATATTTTTACTCTGATGTAGACGTTTGTCCTCTAAACCTTGTGCTTCAGTTTACTTTAACCCAAAATATCTCAAGCCTACAAGCCAAAAACAGTGTTCTTTCTCTGTTTTTATGCAGACTTAATTCACATGTCCTAACACTATGCAGAAGAGTAAACCTGCAGTGGAACTGCCTCAACAAAATATTTAATCATCTGTATGTTCCAGACTCCAAACGAAATATTAAAGGGCCAGTTCACCTAATGCGCTCTATTTGCAACGTCATAACCGTTGCTAATAAAACAACCGAAAATATGTTTTTTTTGGGGGGAACTGACTCTTTAAGTGATGACACATAATGAGATATCTTACTAAAGACTTTGATTACCACCTGTTTCTTTATTGTGATCTTTGGCTGCACAGTCATGAATACAAAAGTCATCAAATCTTTAGGAAACCGAGGGACGGCACTGTACTTTTAAAGGTTTCTATTGGTTAAAAACATTTTTATTTGAGCAGTTTATGTCGAGTAAATGGATCCAATCTCTGAGCTTATTGTTTCATTCTGTATCAAGTCGCTCTCACTCACTTCTATTAGTAGTGTAGTAGTCCCAGAAAGGAGCAATGGAACGCATGTATGCTGCCTGTGTTCACTAAGCAGTCCCCCAAAGCTCTCTGAATTCCTTTACTGACAGTCATTGGTGTGAGGAAGACGGGGTTAACAATGTGTCGCTGTGTCTTTGCCACGCTCTTCTCCAGTTGCCCAGAAGGTTGTGGCCATGAGGAAAAAGCAGCAGCTCTCCATCGGCCCGTGCAAATCTCTGCCCAACTCTCCCAGCCACTCGTCAGTCCCCGCTGCATCCATCCCCTCAGTTCACATTAACCAGGTAAGATCAGAGGCGGCTCGCTGTTTTACTCACTGATCATGCGGTTCAATTGTTGCGTTTAAGAGCTTCATGCTGCCATTTAAGGAATATTCCCCGTTTATGTAATTCTCCTCATAATCGTGACTTCTTTTATCAGCGTGGGAAAATAAATACAATGTCCCTCAATATAAAGACTTTCAATCCCTCCATCTTTCTCTCTCTCTCTCTCTCTCTCTCTGTTTTCCCTCCTCCCTTCTTCTGATTCCGTCGGTTCCTCTTAATCTCTCTCGCTCCCCAGGCGGCCAATGGTGGGGGTGCGTTCAGCGACTACTCCTCCTCCGTTCCCTCCACCCCCAGCATAAGTCAGCGGGAGATGCGCATTGAGACCATCGCTTCCTCCAACACGCCCACGCCCATCCGCAAGCAGTCGAAGCGCCGCTCCAACATTTTCACAGTAAGTATGCGACAGCTGATGCAAAGCAACACCCACTCACACTACTAGGAGGCATGTTGCCAAAACGCACACTTTGTCCACCAGAGGGAGACAGGTCGCTCGAAAGTGCATCTCAGCCACCTCTCCTGCCTCCTATGCAGGCAAAGGAAAAAAAAAGAAGCGTCTTGTTCACACAGCACAAAGGGCAAAGGAGAAAAAGACGAAGTAGAAATTAGATTAGATCCCCGGAAATGCTCCAAAAGAATAAACCCTTCTTTCAAAGCAAATATCAAAGATAAGCACTGTGGAAAATAAAAACTCTTTTCATGTCCTTTTTCTTTTCTAATTGGATGTAGTAAGTGCACATGGATTAAGTTTCTCATCTCACCCATAACAAACTAGGCCCTCTGCACTGTCTAAATCTTTGACCTCCCTCCCCCTCCCCCTCTTATTTTTACTAGATCCTTTCTTTGCAGTGACTTCCCTTTTGGGCAGAAACGGCAGCAACAAACCGCCACCTCTCCTGCCCGACCGAGCTAAACTAAAAGTCCGAGCCAGCCAATGCCCTGTTAACGCGCTGCTAGTAACGCATGCCCTTCACCCTCCGACGCCCCAGCTCCAGATAGAAATCCTCGCCCAGCCACGAACCGCCTCGCTGAGTCTAGACCCCCCCCCCCCCCCCCCCAGACCTCACCCCCGCTTACTTCTACTCCGGCCCAAATCCGATCTCGACCAGCAGGAATTCCCACACCAGTGTCCCGACCCTTGTCTGCCTGCTCTTTACCCCATGTCCTGTCGTATTCGCCCTTTGCTCTAACCAATAGCGTATGTGTGCACTAACCACTCTAATTTCCTTAGCTGTCCTAAGCTTGTCTTTTACTTGTAGCCTCTGCTCTTCTTCTTCTATTCAGCCTGCTCCCCCCTTTCCTCCTCTCTCTTCCCTCCTACACCAGCCTTCTTCTCTGCTGCTAAGCCTTTCCTAATCTCACGTAGTCTGCCTCTTTCAAGCTCAGGGAGGTCTGCAGATTTATTTTTATTTATTTTTTTTTGTCCCAGAAATAGCGCTGTTGTCCTTCAAATCAATGAAATAATTCTTCAGAGAGCCCGTTTGTGCCTCCAAAAAAAAGTGTTTTCACAATGCCTGAGTCAGCTTTTCCAAAGGTTTGCTTATCGTAGTGTTTTTTTGTTCTCCAGAACTCTGTGAGCTTTGTGAGACAGAGAGCAGGCTATGTGAGATGACTTCTTTCCTAACTCCTCCCTGGTACATCCGCCCTTCCCCGCCTTTAAAATAACTCTTCTCCTCCACCTGTCTTTCCTGTCCCTGAGCGCTTTCTTCTGTCGCCCCCCCCCCCTGTCTCCTACCTCCTACCTCCTTCTCCCCCTGTCTCTAACTCCCTATCTATCCCCCGACTCCTCTCTTTCTCCTACTGCCTTCACCCTGTTACCCCAGCTGCTGTGGGAGCCGCAGGCTTTTTTGTGGCCTCCGAGCAGTACAGGCTGTGTGCTAGCTCCCCTTGTTGTCTCCCTTCCCCCCCTGCTAGGTAGTGACTAACCATGTCCACCAGAGAAATGAGCCTCTCCCCATCCGCGTCATGGAGATACCGAAGCACGCCACCTACCCAGTGTGGGTGCCGGAGTGGCAAGCCGAGCGGGAGTTTCAGCTCATGACCTTCTGAGGAGCAGCGAGCCGAGGGTGGGAGAGGGGAGGGTGAGGGAGGAAAGAAGGAGGCGGAGGAGGAGGAGGAGGAGGAGGAGGAGGAGGAGGGGACGGAAAGTTTACGGGGCGATGTCGACATTTCTTCAGTGACACTTGAGGAGTGCAGTGGGCTAAGGAGAGGAAGACTTGCAGTGCCAACCTTTTCGCCATTACAAGAAACACCAGAAAGAGAAAATATTCCATCAACACAACAATATCGAGGATGTCCCTTTCCTAGCTTTGTCCGTTCAAAAAAGAAAAAAAAAAAAAAAAAAGTTGACATCTGTGTTAGAAAGTCCTCTAAAACGTCCTGCTGCTCGCTGATAGACGGCCGGCTGCCATTCATGTTTTCTAGCCCCACTCTTGTAAGTAGTTCACTTTATGTTAGTTTTGGGAGTTTAAAGAGAAAGTGTTCAATGAATGAAAATATGCCTTAATCTCATCAGTAGACGAGCTTTGACAGATCAATACCAGACTCACTTTAGTCATTACATACAATGTTTTTGTTCTAATGAAGCAGAGGAGAACATTGCTGCGAGTAATAAATCTTCACTTGTAATCGGATACAAAAGTAATAATTGTCACATTTGTGGCACTGGCATTGGGACTCTTGAAATTTAAAAAAAAAAAAAATCCTTTGCTATGTGCAGTTTATTGAGTTAACAGTGTTGGAGAGAAAATAATTACTTTTGGGCCAACTTTAATCCGACAACAAACACATCAGGTGTGGTTTATTAGAAAAGCCCGTTAAAAGTAGGTGAATCTTTTTATATTACACTTTGGCCGGTTTTTCTTATTATTTTAAATTTTTTAAGTAAATCAATGAAACTCAAAGCTTTACTACAGAAGATCTTATCACTCCGTCTTTTCACCGCCCTCACAATCAATTTCACCAACCACAATCATTTCAAGCCAGTCTTTGCCATAGCTGTCCTCGGCCACTAGGTGTCAGCACAGCACACATTATTCTTTCCTAGCGCTTCCATGGTCAATAAGTCGAAACAATCGGTTTTGTAATCTGTCTGTGGTTTTCCTGACGTCTTCAGGCTGTCTGTCCCTTTTTGTGTCGAAAAGCACACTGTTTAAGGAATTTAGATGAATACTACGGCATTTTTTATACTTAATTCTATCCCACTCATTCATTCATCTTCATTTAATCCATGTATTCATGTCTGCCATTTGACGTGTCCCATTTCATGTTTTTAGTCCCTTGACCTTTTACCAGATCTCCACGTATGAAACAAAACATAACCAAAACAAACAAAGAACAAAAAAACAAAAAAAAACAAAAAATGACACTGTTTTTCAATATTTGCAGATTTGTGCTTCTATTTCCAACCTTTCTTCAACAAAAAGGGCTTTCCAACTCCTTCCGAATTAGAAGAGCATGATGGTTAAAAAAAAAAAGAAAAAGAGTCCCCCTGCTTTGCCAGACAGGCTAGAGAGATTACTTATCGAGGACTTACAGCTTGTCGCTGCTTTACCCTCGGTGCTTTATGGCATTTAGGGTAATGCATAGAACTTGCACTATACGGAAACCGTAGGACTTTGCGTCGAGCGCGGCCTAAAGTCGAGTCCATTTGGGTGTTTGAGCGCACTCAAAGTAAGACTTTCAGAGACAGACTCTAGGGACTCTTCTGGAAATGCCCCGTCCACTCCCACCCCCCCTCCCCCCCCCCCCCCCCCCCTTCCCCCCTAACTCCCATTCAGACATCCCATACAAACACACGCTGTACAGTCAAGTCACTCTTGGAACTGTTATCCAGCCACCCAAAGGACACAACCTTTCCTCACATCACACTGCCTTTTGCCATAAATGAGGACTCAAGGACTAGAGGTGCCACGTTGTTGTTTTTTTGTTCTTCCTTTTAGATTTTTCCTACATTTCGTTTGGTCCGATTTGATTTGATTCCTTCTTATTTTCCAGGGAGTATTGAATGGAATTTGAAAAAATGTGGTATAAATGTATTATCATGGCGGTATTTCAGATCAGAGTAATTTGGGGTTATTTTATGAAGGCCTTCATAAAAATCAGGGTAGAGTGTTGAGGTATTGCAGAGAGAGATCGTGTTGGATGACACTGGGTTGCACCGACTTGTAT